>NW_026606673.1:677500-679283 GCF_029890125.1 Rhinichthys klamathensis goyatoka | reverse complement strand
ACACACACACACACACACACACACACACACACACACACAGCAGGAGATTGATGAACTCTTATCAGCATCAAGCGTCCCGGTGACTCGCAGGAGAAGCGTTGAGACCTCATTTCTCACGCGCCGCTCCTGATGTGTTCCTGACTGTGAACACACACCTCAGTCTTCACTCTCTCAGGGTGAGACGCCACACACACCCGACGGGTCAGCTCTTCTAATGAGCGACATTAGCAGGATTAAAGCCGGGAAAGTGAACGAGGGGGCGAGAGACATGTGCTCAGAGCTAATCTGTGTAATGAACACTGACAAAAGAAAGAGGCTGAATCTGCCATCCATCATGAGCAGACGGCCCTCCAGCGGCCCAGTACACAACACAACACACACACACACACACACACACACACACACACACACACACACACACACACACACACACACACACACACACACACACACACACACACACACACACACACACTCATAAAACACACACACAGTCAGATCTGACCCAGTGAGAGTGACAAACATGCATGCTGCCTTTGCTTGTGCTTGCACTCTAAAAAACGTTGAACGTAACCCAATTTGGATTGTTAACAATGGGTCAAATATGGACTAACCCAATCATGGGTTATTTTGACCCAGCAGGTTGGGTTGCTTTTTTAAATCAGCACAAAGGGTTAATTAATGCAGGAATACCATCCTGTTCCCAGTCGATACAAATATGTTGTAAGGGTTTTGCTACCGTTCCTATTAAGTATTTAAAACATTTCTGAATGTTCTTAGAATGTTTAAAACGGCCAGTTTGTTCTAAAAAGGTTTTTTCTTATGCATGAAACATTCCATTGTATCATTCGTCAAACATTAGTGGAGCGTTACCTTTGTCAACAAATGTTAAAAATGGTTATTACACATTTGCATTGCATTAATACAGTGCTTTAGTAAATGAAGAGTGAACTCATCTCGGATTAAACCAGTGAACGCAGCTCTGGATAACAGCACTGCCACACACACACACACACACACACACACACACACACACACACATGTTTAATGATAAACCCTGCATGCACAATATTTCAGTTTCTCTAATTGCACTTGTGTTTCTCAGGGTTGCACACATTTATTAGCAGATCCAGCCATCTTTACAGCGAACAGCAGCTCATGAAGAGACTGGTCTTACTCACAATCCTTTCATTTGCATAAACATAAAAGTCACATTTTTCAAAATGCATAAAAGGCTGTATTTATGCAAACTAGTGTTGGAAACAGCACACGTTTACTGTATTTGTGCATAAAGTAGCCTATAATCCACAAATTCTTAGAGGTTTGTTCAGATTATTAACACTAATAAGCAGAACTGATCTTTCACTCAGCAAGCAGAACAACCATCAATTCAAATATATAAACGTTACCCATGAATTACAGACTCTGAATCCCTTCCTCTCCTCAACATCGAGCTTGTGTCTGTAAATGCAGCTGATAAGGAGTAAAATCAATCCGTGTTAAATCAGTAAACGTCAGGATAATCGCAGCTAACAGTAAATCAATGAGAATGCTGAATTATCCCTGCAGAACACCGAAACACGGTCGCTAAACACACACACACACACACACACACACACACACACACACACACACACACACACACACACACACACACACACACACACACACACGACAGCTTCAACAGTGCGGATTCATTCAGTCCATGAGCTCGACTCGACTTTACACCGGCTTCAGTGGCTCTTTAGCATGAGGACACACTTACATGAGGCCGATACTTCAG
>NW_026606673.1:0-22500 GCF_029890125.1 Rhinichthys klamathensis goyatoka | reverse complement strand
CGCGGATCAAAGAACCACTCTTCCGTTCCGATTCCCATAACAAATCGATTTGCCCCACTCAGTGAAACACCCACTGAGAATTCTGTTGATTGTGCCCTGGTAATTGGTGATTCGATCACACGGAACGTGAAAATAGAGACACCAGCCACCATAGTCACATGTTTGCCGGGAGCCAGAGCGCCTGACATCAAAGCAAATTTAAAAGTGCTGGCTAATGCTAATCGTAAATTCTCTAAGATCATTATTCATGTCGGCACTAATGATGTTCGACTCCGCCAGTCGGAGATCACCAAAATTAATATTAAAGAGGTGTGTGAACTCGCAAGTACGATGTCAGGCACTGTAATTTCCTCTGGCCCCCTTCCTGTACGCAGGAGTGATGAGATAGTTAGCCGATTGGCCTCACTGAATGGTTGGCTGTCGAAGTGGTGTCCGCAGAATAATATAAAATTCATAGACAATTGGAAAAGTTTTTGGGGCAAGCCTGACCTGTTGAAAAGAGATGGTATTCATCCCTCCTGGGCTGGTGCTGCTCCTCTCTCTAGTAATTTGGCTCATAGTCTTAGAGCTAAAACATGACAATCTGGGGCTCAGGTCAGGAAGCAGACAGACTGGCTAAACCGACCGTCTGCTAGCGGCCTCACGTCACCAAGGTCAGATAAATCCCATCACATAGAGCCTCTTTCACCTAGATATCATCATATAGAGACTCTGTCTGTTCCCCGAATTTGGAAATCCAAAAAACGTCAGGTTAAAAATGTAATTGATGTTCAACAAATAAAAAACAGATATAATACAGATGAGCAAATGATAAAGCTTGGGTTGCTGAATATTCGATCCCTTACTTCAAAATCTCTTATAGTTAATGATATGATTTCAGATTGTAATCTTGATATGCTGTGTTTGACAGAAACCTGGCTAAAACCAAACGATTACATTATTTTAAATGAGTCAACCCCACAAGATTACAGTTATAAAAATGAACCTCGTCTGAAAGGCAAAGGGGGAGGTGTTGCTGTAATTTATAGTAATATTTTCAAAACCACTAAGAAATGTAGCTTTAAATATACTTCTTTTGAAGTATTGGTGCTTAATGTAAAAATATATAGTGTAAACGATAAATCACATTTGAGAATTCTGCTGGCTACTGTGTACAGGCCACCAGGGCACCATAAAGATTTTATTAAAGAATTTGCGGACATTCTATCAGATTTAGTATTGGCTGCAGATAAAGTACTAATTGTTGGTGATTTTAATATACATGTAGATAATGAAAAAGATGCTTTGGGATTGGCATTTAAAGACATTGTAAACTCAATTGGAGTTAGACAACACGTGTCGGGACCTACTCATTGTCGTAATCATACTCTAGATCTAATATTATCACATGGAATAGATGTTGATGCTGTTGAAATTCTGCAGCAGAGCGATGACATCTCAGATCATTATCTAGTCTCATGTAAATTACATTTAGCCAAGGCTGCAAAGCCGACTCCGTGTTATAAATACGTTAGACCTATAACTTCTGCCACTAAAGATTGCTTTATCAATAATCTTCCTAATCAGTTTCATCATCTCAGCATCCCAGATAGCTTAGAAGAACTCGATATTGCAACAGAAACGTTTAACTCTCTCTTTTCCAGCACTTTAGACGCAGTTGCTCCATTGCGCTTAAAGAAGATTAAAGAAAATAGTCCAACGCCGTGGTACAGCGAGCACACTCAGGCCCTAAAGAGAGCAGCCAGAAAAATGGAGCGCAACTGGAAGAAAACTAAACTAGAGGTATTTCGGATTTCGTGGAAAGAGAGCTCGATTGCTTACAGAGAGGCTTTAAAAGCTGCTAGATCTGCTTATTTTTCAAACCTATTAGAAGAAAATAAACATAATCCTAGGTATTTATTTGAAACAGTTGCTAAACTAACGAAAAAGAAAGCTTCAAGCTCAGAAGTGTCAAAGCAACATGGCAGTGATGACTTTATGAACTTCTTCACTTATAAGATTGATAATATCAGGGACAAAATTATAACTATGCAACCGTCTACCACAGTATCGCATCAGGAAGTGCATTGTAGTCTCCCTGAGGAAAAATTTGATTTATTTGTTGCTATAGGAGAGGAAGAATTCTGCAAACTCGTTAATTCATCTAAATCGACAACTTGTATGTTAGATCCTATACCGACTAAGCTACTGAAAGAGATGTTTCCAGAGGTCATATATCCTCTTCTTAATATCATTAATTCATCTTTGTCTCTAGGATACGTACCAAAAACCTTTAAACTGGCTATGATAAAACCGCTTGTTAAAAAACCACAACTTGATCCTACAGAATTAGTCAATTACAGGCCGATCTCGAATCTGCCTTTTCTGTCAAAGATATTAGAAAAAGCAGTATCCTCACAACTGTGTTCCTTTCTAGAAAGAAATGATATCTGTGAGAATTTTCAGTCCGGATTTAGACCGTACCATAGCACTGAGACCGCTATCATTAGAGTCACAAATGATTTGCTCTTATCATCCGATCGTGGTTGTATCTCTCTATTAGTGTTACTCGATCTTAGTGCTGCATTTGACACCATTGACCATAATATTCTTTTAAATAGACTAGAAAACTGTGTTGGCATTAGTGGAATTGCATTAGCATGGTTTAAATCATACTTAACTGACCATTATCAGTTTGTAGCAGTAAATGAAGAGATGTCTTATCGATCACAAGTTCAGTATGGCGTACCACAAGGCTCAGTACTAGGACCGCTGCTGTTCACTCTGTACATGCTACCATTAGGAGATATCATTAGGAAACATGGAGTTAGCTTTCACTGTTATGCCGATGATACTCAGCTGTATATTTCTTCAAAACCCAACGAAACTTACCAATTCACAAAATTAACGGAATGCATAGCTGATATAAAAAATTGGATGACTAGTAATTTCCTACTACTAAATTCTGAAAAGACAGAGATTCTAATTATTGGACAAAAAACTTCCACACGTAATAACCCAGAATACTGTCTAACACTTAATGGCTGCTCTGTCAAGTCTTCGTCGTCGGTTAGGAACCTGGGTGTGCTATTTGATACCAACCTTTCTTTTTAAAGCCACGTGTCTAGTATCTGTAAAACTGCATTTTTCCATCTTAAAAATATATCTAAATTACGCCATATGCTCTCATTGGGAAATGCGGAACAATTAGTCCATGCGTTCATGACCTCAAGGCTAGATTATTGTAATGCTCTACTGGGTGGTTGCCCTGCACGCTTAATAAACAAACTACAGCTAGTTCAAAACGCCGCAGCTCGAGTTCTTACCAGAACCAGGAAGTATGACCATATTAGCCCGGTTCTGTCAACACTGCATTGGCTGCCTATTAAACATCGTATAAATTTTAAAATATTGTTGATTACCTACAAAGCACTAAATGGTTTAGCTCCGCAGTACTTGAGCGAGCTCTTAACGCATTATAGTCCTTCACGTCTATTGCGATCTCAAAATTCCGGCCAGTTGATAATACCTAGAATATCTAAATCGACTGCTGGCGGTAGATCCTTTTCCTATTTAGCACCAAAACTTTGGAACAGTCTTCCTACCATTGTCCGGGAAGCAGACACACTCTGTCAGTTCAAAGCTAGACTAAAAACACATCTCTTTGACCTAGCATACACATAATACATTATAGACTTCTATAAATTCAATGTTAGGCTGCATAGATTAGGTCAGCCGGAACTGGGAACACTTCCCTTAAATTTTGGGAACATATTTTAAAAAGCACATAACTATAGAATTCTGAATCAGCATGTGAACGCACTCAGCGTTAATCACAGGTTCGCGTTTAAAGTCTGATCATTTCGACGGAGGTGAATCAATCAAAGTTAACTTTAGCTGGAAGTAACATTATTCAAGAACCGCTATTACGCCAAAACAATCTGTTACCTTAAATTATATGTTTATCTCTGTAAAGCTGCTTTGAAACAATTCATTGTTAAAAGCGCTATATAAATGAAGATGACTTGACTTGACTTGACACACACACACACACACAGGTTCCTAACCGACGATGAAGACTTGACAGAGCAGCCATCAAGTGTTATACAGTATTCTGGGTTATTATGTGAGGATATATAATATCCTATTATTTTGTCCAATAATTAGAATCTCTGTTTTTTCAGAGTTAAGTTTTCACCACAATGTTTCACTACATTAACACCTGTCATCATGTGGGTGGGATTCCGACAGCTGGATTGTTTGCCATCGTAGTCTGTTTCCCCCATGTTTCTTACACAATGAGGTTCAAATATTTATCATATTGATGCTGGTTAGTTGACACCGATAGCCTCGTGGCCAGCGTGCCAACATATAGCGCCATTGTGCTTCGGGTGACCCGAGGTCAAGTCCTGGCTTGTGGACTTTTCCTGATCATGTCCCCATCTCTGTCTCCCAATTTGCTTCCTCTAGATGTCTCCCAAGGGTAGCATGTACTGAGTGAAGAGCAACGGTCCTAGTACTGAGCCTTGTGGTACTCCATACTGAACTTGTGATCGAGTCTATTCAAAAGAATGTTGTTGTCAATATGAATGAATGAATGAGGCATTTATATAGCACTTTACATATGTACTACTGTACACCCAAAGCGCTTTACAATCATGTCGGGGTCTCTCCTCAACCAGCACCAGTGTGCAGCATCCACTTGGATGATGCTGCGGCAGCCACAGTACAACGGCGCCAGTGCGCTCACCACACACACACACACACACACACACACACACACACACACACATACCAGCTGTAGTGGAGAGAGGAGAGAGAGTGATAGAGCCAATTCAATGGATGGGGATTATTTGCAGGCCATGATTGGCAGGGGCCAATGGGTGGAATGTGGCCGGGACACCGGCGTTACACCCCTACTCTTGACCAGAAGTGCCATGGGATTTTTAATGACCACAGAGAGTCAGGACCTCGGTTTAACGTCTCATCCGAAGGACGGGTATCAAATGCAGCACTGAGATCCAGTAACAATAATAAAAAAGAGATACCAGCAGGATCGGATGATAAGAGCAAATCATTTATATTTGTACTGTACTCAGTACTGTGATACGGTGTAAATCCTGACTGGAAACCCTCGCAGATACCTTTTCTTTCTAAAAAGGAACATAGTTGTGAGGATACTGCTTTTCCCAGTATTTTTGAGAGGAAAGGCAGATTCCAGATCAGTCTGTAACTAATTCTCTAGCATCAAGTTGTGTTTTTTAATAAGAGGTTCTAATATCAACCAGCTTAACAATGTTTGGTATGTATCGTAATGACAATGATGAATTAATAATATTAAAGCTCAATCTATAAAACATTTTAGACACTTTAAATGTTTCGTCACTTTTAATGTTATTAGAGTGATACATGTTTGAAAGAAGGCTTTTTAACCAGAAGTGCCTCAGATCTTTTTTTCTGTAAATACAAGTTTGATACCCAACAAAAGAGCACCTTAGGGATTACTAAACATGGGTCCTTCCAGCAAGCAGCGCTCCGAGATGTTTTCCTTGATCTAATAATATTAAGGATCTATCACAACTGGAAGCATCTCTTTTAGTAGCTTAGTCGAAATAGGGTCTAACATACATGTTGTAGTTGGTGTGGTTATAACTTTATGAATGATGGCTGTTTGGAAACATCTGAAGTTTAATTTCTCGTTAATTTAGCCACTGTATCAGATAAATACCTAGGGTTGTGTTTGTTCTCTTCTAAGAGAGTCAAAAAGTAAGCGGATGTAGCCGTTTTAAAGGTCTTTCTGCATGCGGTAACGCTGTCCTTCCATGACATGCGAAATACCCTGTGCGAATGCGTGCAGTGTCTGTGCAGTGTACAGGGGCGAGCGAGAGGCGATTAACCTCTCCTGACCTGCAATCGGATGGTCAGATGAGTTTCTGGAATCTGGTCATTTCTGTGTCACACAGTTAAAGCAGAGATCTTTAAGTTCTGTATCTATCAAACTAGCTGCAATATAGCAAACTGTTGCGTTCCTCCAGTTGGTGTTGCACAACGGATAAACAATATTCCCCACGTCTTCCATGCCATGTGTACATACACCAGTGAATCTTTTACTCATTAGTGCTTGATTATTCATTTACTTCTTTCAACTTTTATAATCTTCACTTTATTATTACTTAATTGTATTATCATGGTAAATGTGAACCATTGTCCATCATTTGTCTATTGGTGATGAAGAAAAACGATGAAGTCGCAATGGAAGTTTTTTTCATTCTAAACCATGAAGGTTTATCTGTGGATCTCACACAAGCAATGTGCAAACTCTGCACGACAGTTCTGCTGGGGAAGAAGTCTCAAACCCCGTCAATTATCCACAATACAGAGGGTGAAAGTAAAAACTGACAAGCTTTCGGCACATATTCTCTCAGAGACACCGAGGGTAAATCTCCAATGCTGAGAACGGTGGGCTATATAGCCGAACTGTCTTCATTTATTTTCTTCATTCTCTTGTGGACCATTTAGGCTACAGTGTGTTGTGGGGGAAAAGAGAAGTATTTTGTGTTAAACAAATTGCTTTTGAAATTAAGCTGCTCTTACTTTTCATTGATGACCGATTGTTGCAGTGTGTGGACATATCATAGACTGTTAATAAGTATAAATAAGGTCTATAATTCATTGTATAAATCTACCTAAGTGTTTTAAAATCTTTTTAATGAGTAAGCTAATCTAATCTTTTATTATACTCGCAGTGGGCTATGCAGTGATGCGCTATGAAATTATTGCAGGACAAAAATCAATTTAATAGGCCTTACCTAATAATAATAATTATAATTGAATACATAAATTGGAAAAGCGAAATCCTCTGGATATCAATCTCTGGATACACGATATCATAAGGGTTGGACAAAATATGATAAGGGTTGGACAAAATCAGTGAGGGTTGGACAAAATACGTCTAGTGTCATTACTCTCAGTACTGGCTCCCCCCAGGGCTGTGTCCTGAGTCCGCTGTTGTTCACTTTGATGACACATGACTGCGTCCCTAGGCATGCCACAAATCACATCGTAAAATTTGCGGATGACACAACGGTGGTAGGCCTAATAAAGGATGACAAGGAACTGGCCTACAGAGAGGAGGTGGAGCAGTTGGTGGGCTGGTGCAGAGAAAACAGTCTGATCCTGAACGTCGAAAAGACCAAAGAACTCATTGTCGACTTCAGGAAGAACCAGCCCAGCCATTCTCCACTACTCATCAACAACATAAACGTTGAGGTGGTTAGCAGTATAAAGTTTCTGGGTGTGTTCATTACTCACGATCTTACCTGGTCTGTAAACACTGCATCACTGGTGAAGAGGGCACAGCAGAGGATGTACTTCCTACGGAGGATGAGAAGAGCCCATCTGCCCCCGCCTACCCTCACCACATTTTACAGAAGCACCATAGAGAGCATCTTGACCAGCTGTATCTCAGTGTGGTGTGGAGGCTGTAGGGCCTCTGACTGGAAGGATGTAAGAAGGGTGGTGAAGACAGCGGAGAGAATCATCGGCACCTCTCTTCCCTCCATTCAGGACATTGCAGAGAACCGCTGTGCCTCTCGGGCCAGGAAAATTTGCGGGGACCCCTCTCACCCCCAGTACGGTCTGTTTAGTCCGCTGGCCTCCAGAAAGAGGTTTCGCAGCATTCGGTGTCGGACCTCCAGGTTTTACAACAGCTTTGTACCCCAAGCCATCAGACTGTTAAATACTAATAAATAATCCATAGTACTGCTGGTTTTATACTTGACTACTGTCAAATATTGAGTTAGATGTTTAGAGGGCTAAATTATTTATACTCTGCTATTTATATATTTATTATAAACTGTTTGTACAAATTTTTGGGATGAACATTTACACTGTAAAATTGAAACTGTAAGAAATTTGTGGCCTATGCAAACGAAATTTCGTTCTGTATGCACTTGTTGTATTCTGAATGACAATAAAGTCTGTCAAGTCAAGTCAAGTCATATCATGGTCTATTGGGGCAAACCCGCACAGGGGTTCATCGCTCATATTTCACACATATAATGTGAGCAGAGAAATCGCAGCTGGACGATCGGGCCGTCACACAGATATATCACACAGTGTATGCCAGCCTTCAGGGAAACCTTGTTGAACTGCTTTCTTATTTGCCTGGTAAATTCCCTCAAATGTGTGTATGCTGGTGTATATTCACGCAAAGGAAAAATGGCTATGGTGAAGGAAACTGTTGAATGGATTGTTTTTAAGCCCCTGAAGGATTTAAAGCGCTGCTCTTTCACACACACTCCAACAATATGTCGAAAACATCAGATTTCATGTGTTTGTCACTGTCCAGACTTTCAAAAATGCATCTGGATGTGCGAAAAATCGTATTTTTGTTGGTAGTCTGAACATATCTTACGAAACTTCCCCATTTGACCGACTTTAACCTGAAAACTTTAATTGAGAGAGAAAGAGAGAGATGAGGAGTAAAGGAGCTGATTACTCACTCACAGGCTGATTACTCTAGGCTCCTCCCACTCGTCCTCCTCCACCAATCAGAATGCTGGAAGACTCATTGATCACAGCTGTAATGGAGGACAGAAGCTTTAAAAAGCTCTTGTGGAGAGTCAGTGTCTGTCTGACACTCAGATCACTCTCTATCTCTGTCATTTTCCTCCTGCGGTATGGTAATATAATGTTTCCTCCTGTCAGCTCCAGTCTCTTCTGGGCTGTTTGTGTCTTTTTTAATCAGTTTGGGTCTCTATGTTTTGCTCATTATGGGGAAAACTTTGACAAAAAACAGTTTGAGTCTCTTACCCGTTTGCTCATGAGTGTTTGTCCAGCTAACATCTACATGAAGGAAAGTTTGGCCTCAGATTATTGAAGACAAACAGAAGAGAAATTGATATTTTTCAGCATTTATAATGTTTCTAGAGATGGTAGTTAATGAGTGAATCCTGAAACTGAAGCTGTATGGCAGTTTCCACACTTCATGAAGCAGCACAGCCTTTTCCAGTTGGGATTTAATAAGAAAGGTTTCTTCAGCATCTTGGCAGTGTTTCTGAAGGATCAGAGTTTATTTAAAATGAATTAAGGAAATAACACGATATGTATGAATAAAAACAAGTTCTACATTTCATCTGTAATCCAGAATAAAACTATGTGTGTCAGTGGCCCTCTCCTCCGGAGCTCCCGCAGAGCTATCCGGGCCGCTGCCTCCCTGGCCGCCCTCCTATTGCTCCCCGACCCATCCGGGAACTCCTCCTGTCCGACCCTGGCCCGCACCGTGAATCTGACAAGAGGGAAAGATGAGGAAGGAGAATATAATCTTTATTCTTTGTGCACAACATGTACATGAACAAAGCCCATGTTCTACACAACACAGCATCTACACAAACACAGCTCAGTGTGTGATCAGTCCGGACACACTTGTATGTAAATGCTGCTTCTTCTGTCACTCAAATAAGAGCGCACAGTTTATCTGTCAGATCATTTTGAAAGAAAGAAAAAAAATATAAAGAATAGATGCAAGCAAGAAAGAAATTAGTTTGAAAAAAGAAAGATTAGTTTGAAAAACGAAAGAAAAGTTAAAACGATAGTGTGTGTGAATATGGTGTGAATAACTAAGTTCCACACACACACTGTCACTGCTGAACTGTACTGTCCAAAGAGACACGCAAGACAGGACAAATAAAAACAAAACAAAAAAACAAATACAAGCATTAAAGACATTTGAGCCAGTGTCCTCAGTCTGGATGTGTCCTGGAGCGGCTCACTGAGGGATTCGAGAGTGCCACCATGAGGCTGTTGGTAGACTCATCCCGACGGTGCATAAACTTAAACATCACATTTGTTAAAAGTGCCTTCAGTGTGATTCCTCTACAGAGACCAACATCTGACTAGCACTCCCTCCTCTGGAACCTGGAGTAAAGTTCTCATCGCAGGCCACCTTTAACTTCTGCATGCTGGATGTTTGTAAGACACAGATGGGCAGTATAGAGTGTGTACAGTAAGCTTTGAACAGAGCCAGTAACTAAACTTACGTGCTATGATATTTGCCTGTGCATATAACTTATAACACTGTCTGTATATATCATCTGTAAAGATATAATCCGTATAGATAGGCTTCGGTCGGGGTCTTGAATCAGGGCCTGAAGGGGGTGTACTTGCTATAACAACCGCCTCGCTCTACATTATCCCGTTTATTACATCGCTACCTAGCAAATAAATCAATAATGACAAAATATTTAAAAGGGAGTTTATTGATTTAAAAACGATTGTATTGCTTCCGCTAAGAACACGGTGTCCATGGCAACAGTGTTTTATCAAGAAATAACAGACCGCATTCTACATTAGAATTCAACCAAGCCATGTAATAAATATAAAATAACAATGAGGCAATAGTGGTTAGTTCAAATAAAGTATCAAAAGCAAGTAGTCATAGTTTTATAGAACAACTGTTAAATGCATGATATAAACCATCTTATGTGAACATGTATTATAACACACGCCTGCAGAGGGCGCCACTGTCCTGCTGATTATTACACTCTACAGCAGATCTAACCCTTAAAGGGCAACTCCACCGGTGGAGACATGAATATGTATTGAAAGTGGGTCATATGTAGAATAGTAGCTTTTTTTTTTTTTTTTTTTGGTCCTTCTAGGCCGATAAAAGGCAGAAAATGACTTTTTTGTGCTTGTGGATTGTAGACAACAATCCCCATAGTGCATTGCAATGCTCCACAGGCCACTCCCACTACTCCGCCCATCAATCTAGACTAGAGTTGAGCTCCACTCTACCGCCTGGAAAGTATTTCACACAATTTCTAGTTACTTTGCTAGCTAATTATTGAATTACTGTTTCTTTTTCGAAATGGTGTGCACTTGCATAGTACCGGCATGTTCAGCCAGCACTAGGGAAATACACAGAGTTATCAGAGATTACCCAAAGATTTGGACTTGTGCAAAAAGTGGCTACGGGCTATCAATAACCCGAAGTCTGACGGCACACGTTGTGTGATTATCCAGACAGTTTAGGACATCGCACAAGATTTGTCTCAACACAGAAAACATTTCATCACTAGATAGATTTTGTTTATTGAAAGTGTGGTTTGTCATCTGAATTTGCATCATTGTAGGAGGAAGTGAAAAAGGTAAATAGTGGATTTCTCTCGTCTCAGGGGAAAATGAGTGTTGCACGACCATTCAATAGTATGACTGGGTTTCTAACAATGGAAAGCTTAATGCAAATGGGTGGAGTGTCCCTTTAAATACTGGACTAACATTTCATTTACATGTTCAGTTCATCTGTAATATTTGCCCACTTTACGATAGAAATGCTACAGCGACTGTAATTTCTTCTAGAACATGTGGACTTCAAAACAGGCAAACTCAGAGCGATGATTGAAACTTATTTAGAAACTGCGAGGAACAGTTTGCATATATTTAGAAACATATTGATGTATTCTCACAGTTATTACAGTAGTAAACGCACAGAAACAGCAGCTGTGGAGAGTTCAGCACTAGATGTGTTAAAGTCACCTGGTCGCGTGTGGAGGTCCGGTAGAGCCTTCCCCAGTGAAGGAGACCCCGAGACCCCTCCTCTGGCCGACCGTGTAGAGGTCCGGTAGAGCCTTCCCTAGTGAAGGAGACCCCGAGACCCCTCCTCTGGCCGACTGTGTAGAGGGCCGGTAGAGCCTTCCCCAGTGAAGGAGACCCCGAGACCCCTCCTCTGGCCGACTGTGTAGAGGGCCGGTAGAGCCTTCCCCAGTGAAGGAGACCCCGAGACCCCTCCTCTGGCCGACTGTGTAGAGGGCCGGTAGAGCCTTCCCCAGTGAAGGAGACCCCGAGACCCCTCCTCTGGCCGACTGTGTAGAGGGCCGGTAGAGCCTTCCCCAGTGAAGAAGACCCCGAGACCCCTCCTCTGGCCGACTGTGTAGAGGGCCGGTAGAGCCTTCCCCAGTGAAGGAGACCCCGAGACCCCTCCTCTGGCCGACTGTGTAGAGGGCCGGTAGAGCCTTCCCCAGTGAAGGAGACCCCGAGACCCCTCCTCTGGCCGACCGTGTAGAGGGCCGGTAGAGCCTTCCCCAGTGAAGGAGACCCCGAGACCCCTCCTCTGGCCGACTGTGTAGAGGGCCGGTAGAGCCTTCCCTAGTGAAGGAGACCCCGAGACCCCTCCTCTGGCCGACTGTGTAGAGGGCCGGTAGAGCCTTCCCCAGTGAAGGAGACCCCGAGACCCCTCCTCTGGCCGACTGTGTAGAGGGCCGGTAGAGCCTTCCCCAGTGAAGGAGACCCCGAGACCCCTCCTCTGGCCGACTGTGTAGAGGGCCGGTAGAGCCTTCCCCAGTGAAGGAGACCCCGAGACCCCTCCTCTGGCCGACTGTGTAGAGGGCCGGTAGAGCCTTCCCTAGTGAAGGAGACCCCGAGACCCCTCCTCTGGCCGACCGTGTAGAGGGCCGGTAGAGCCTTCCCCAGTGAAGGAGACCCCGAGACCCCTCCTCTGGCCGACTGTGTAGAGGGCCGGTAGAGCCTTCCCCAGTGAAGGAGACCCCGAGACCCCTCCTCTGGCCGACTGTGTAGAGGGCCGGTAGAGCCTTCCCCAATGAAGGAGACCCCGAGACCCCTCCTCTGGCCGACTGTGTAGAGGGCCGGTAGAGCCTTCCCCAGTGAAGGAGACCCCGAGACCCCTCCTCTGGCCGACCGTGTAGAGGGCCGGTAGAGCCTTCCCCAGTGAAGGAGACCCCGAGACCCCTCCTCTGGCCGACCGTGTAGAGGGCCGGTAGAGCCTTCCCCAGTGAAGGAGACCCCGAGACCCCTCCTCTGGCCGACCGTGTAGAGGGCCGGTAGAGCCTTCCCCAGTGAAGGAGACCCCGAGACCCCTCCTCTGGCCGACCGTGTAGAGGGCCGGTAGAGCCTTCCCCAGTGAAGGAGACCCCGAGACCCCTCCTCTGGCCGACTGTGTAGAGGGCCGGTAGAGCCTTCCCCAGTGAAGGAGACCCCGAGACCCCTCCTCTGGCCGACTGTGTACAGGGCCGACACTGCGTGATCGGGGTGATTCATTTTTGTTTTTGAAATTCGTCCATGTTTCTTTTATGCGTTTACTGGCGGCTAACAAACAAACTAAGGTTGTAGGCTCATAGCGCCACCTACTGTCCAGGGTATATATATATATTTTAATTAATCCTCGAATAATAACATTAGAACATTGGTAAAGGATTGGCAATACATACAAATACACAAACAAAATAAAACAATACATAATTGACACATCTTACCACAAATTAAGAATAGTTTTAAATTACATAAAAGAAATCTAAAAGTTATATAAGAAATATGACACCAGGATGTCAGCTCATGGGCCGTGTGAAGGCCTCATGACTCCACAAACCCGTCTCCACACCGGCGTACGACTCCTCCAACCAGATCCACTGATGCATGTTGTGAATGTTCTGATCCAGTCAATAGCAATCTATTCAAATGTAATTTGCCGACGTGTGTGTGTGTTATTCATATCAGACAAACATGGAAGTAACTATGAAGTTAACTCTATTCTTCTCAGTTCGCCGGCCACTTTCTTACATGTACATGTAAGACTGACAGGACTCTCTGAACTGCGGCGCAAAGAAACAGTGGCACCCATCACGTTATAGGTCAAGATCAAGATTATTTATATCACTGATCCACAGGTTACAGTAGTAAACTCAGACACAGCAGCTGTGGAGAGAGTTCAACACTAGTGTTACAGGCTCCAGATCCACTGATCCACAGGTTACAGTAGTAAACTCACAGACACAGCAGCTGTGGAGAGAGTTCAATACTAGTGTTACAGGCTCCAGATCCACAGATCCACAGGTTACAGTAGTAAACTCAGACACAGCAGCTGTGGAGAGAGTTCAGCACTAGTGTTACAGGCTCCAGATCCACTGATCCACAGGTTACAGTAGTAAACTCACACACACAGCAGCTGTGGAGAGAGTTCAACACTAGTGTTACAGGCTCCAGATCCACTGATCCACAGGTTACAGTAGTAAACTCACACACAGCAGCTGTGGAGAGAGTTCAGCACTAGTGTTACAGGCTCCAGATCCACTGATCCACAGGTTACAGTAGTAAACTCACACACAGCAGCTGTGGAGAGAGTTCAGCACTAGTGTTACAGGCTCCAGATCCACTGATCCACAGGTTACAGTAGTAAACTCACACACAGCAGCTGTGGAGAGAGTTCAACACTAGTGTTACAGGCTCCAGATCCACTGATCCACAGGTTACAGTAGTAAACTCACACACAGCAGCTGTGGAGAGAGTTCAACACTAGTGTTACAGGCTCCAGATCCACTGATCCACAGGTTACAGTAGTAAACTCACAGACACAGCAGCTGTGGAGAGAGTTCAGCACTAGTGTTACAGGCTCCAGATCCACTGATCCACAGGTTACAGTAGTAAACTCACAGACACAGCAGCTGTGGAGAGAGTTCAGCACTAGTGTTACAGGCTCCAGATCCACTGATCCACAGGTTACAGTAGTAAACTCACACACACAGCAGCTGTGGAGAGAGTTCAGCACTAGTGTTACAGGCTCCAGATCCACTGATCCACAGGTTACAGTAGTAAACTCACACACACAGCAGCTGTGGAGAGAGTTCAGCACTAGTGTTACAGGCTCCAGATCCACTGATCCACAGGTTACAGTAGTAAACTCAGACACACAGCAGCTGTGGAGAGAGTTCAGCACTAGTGTTACAGGCTCCAGATCCACTGATCCACAGGTTACAGTAGTAAACTCAGACACACAGCAGCTGTGGAGAGAGTTCAACACTAGTGTTACAGGCTCCAGATCCACTGATCCACAGGTTACAGTAGTAAACTCACACACAGCAGCTGTGGAGAGAGTTCAACACTAGTGTTACAGGCTCCAGATCCACTGATCCACAGGTTACAGTAGTAAACTCACACACAGCAGCTGTGGAGAGAGTTCAACACTAGTGTTACAGGCTCCAGATCCACTGATCCACAGGTTACAGTAGTAAACTCACACACAGAAGCTGTGGAGAGAGTTCAGCACTAGTGTTACAGGCTCCAGATCCACTGATCCACAGGTTACAGTAGTAAACTCACACACAGCAGCTGTGGAGAGAGTTCAACACTAGTGTTACAGACTCCAGATCCACTGATCCACAGGTTACAGTAGTAAACTCACACACAGCAGCTGTGGAGAGAGTTCAACACTAGTGTTACAGACTCCAGATCCACTGATCCACAGGTTACAGTAGTAAACTCACAGACACAGCAGCTGTGGAGAGAGTTCAGCACTAATGTTACAGGCTCCAGATCCACTGATCCACAGGTTACAGTAGTAAACTCAGACACACAGCAGCTGTGGAGAGAGTTCAGCACTAGTGTTACAGGCTCCAGATCCACTGATCCACAGGTTACAGTAGTAAACTCACAGACACAGCAGCTGTGGAGAGAGTTCAGCACTAGTGTTACAGGCTCCAGATCCACTGATCCACAGGTTACAGTAGTAAACTCAGACACAGCAGCTGTGGAGAGAGTTCAACACTAGTGTTACAGGCTCCAGATCCACTGATCCACAGGTTACAGTAGTAAACTCACACACACAGCAGCTGTGGAGAGAGTTCAACACTAGTGTTACAGGCTCCAGATCCACTGATCCACAGGTTACAGTAGTAAACTCACAGACACAGCAGCTGTGGAGAGAGTTCAACACTAGTGTTACAGGCTCCAGATCCACTGATCCACAGGTTACAGTAGTAAACTCACACACACAGCAGCTGTGGAGAGAGTTCAGCACTAGTGTTACAGGCTCCAGATCCACTGATCCACAGGTTACAGTAGTAAACTCACAGACACAGCAGCTGTGGAGAGAGTTCAGCACTAGTGTTACAGGCTCCAGATCCACTGATCCACAGGTTACAGTAGTAAACTCACATACACAGCAGCTGTGGAGAGAGTTCAGCACTAGTGTTACAGGCTCCAGATCCACTGATCCACAGGTTACAGTAGTAAACTCACACACACAGCAGCTGTGGAGAGAGTTCAACACTAGTGTTACAGGCTCCAGATCCACAGATCCACAGGTTACAGTAGTAAACTCACACACAGCAGCTGTGGAGAGAGTTCAGCACTAGTGTTACAGGCTCCAGATCCACAGATCCACAGGTTACAGTAGTAAACTCACACACAGCAGCTGTGGAGAGAGTTCAACACTAGTGTTACAGGCTCCAGATCCACTGATCCACAGGTTACAGTAGTAAACTCACACACACAGCAGCTGTGGAGAGAGTTCAGCACTAGTGTTACAGGCTCCAGATCCACTGATCCACAGGTTACAGTAGTAAACTCACAGACACAGCAGCTGTGGAGAGAGTTCAACACTAGTGTTACAGGCTCCAGATCCACTGATCCACAGGTTACAGTAGTAAACTCACAGACACAGCAGCTGTGGAGAGAGTTCAACACTAGTGTTACAGGCTCCAGATCCACTGATCCACAGGTTACAGTAGTAAACTCACACACAGCAGCTGTGGAGAGAGTTCAGCACTAGTGTTACAGGCTCCAGATCCACTGATCCACAGGTTACAGTAGTAAACTCACACACAGCAGCTGTGGAGAGAGTTCAGCACTAGTGTTACAGGCTCCAGATCCACTGATCCACAGGTTACAGTAGTAAACTCAGACACACAGCAGCTGTGGAGAGAGTTCAACACTAGTGTTACAGGCTCCAGATCCACAGATCCACAGGTTACAGTAGTAAACTCACACACAGCAGCTGTGGAGAGAGTTCAGCACTAGTGTTACAGGCTCCAGATCCACTGATCCACAGGTTACAGTAGTAAACTCACACACACAGCAGCTGTGGAGAGAGTTGAGCACTAGTGTTACAGGCTCCAGATCCACTGATCCACAGGTTACAGTAGTAAACTCACACACAGCAGCTGTGGAGAGAGTTCAGCACTAGTGTTACAGGCTCCAGATCCACTGATCCACAGGTTACAGTAGTAAACTCACACACACACAGCAGCTGTGGAGAGAGTTCAACACTAGTGTTACAGGCTCCAGATCCACAGATCCACAGGTTACAGTAGTAAACTCACAGACACAGCAGCTGTGGAGAGAGTTCAGCACTAGTGTTACAGGCTCCAGATCCACAGATCCACAGGTTACAGTAGTAAACTCACAGACACAGCAGCTGTGGAGAGAGTTCAGCACTAGTGTTACAGGCTCCAGATCCACTGATCCACAGGTTACAGTAGTAAACTCACACACACAGCAGCTGTGGAGAGAGTTCAGCACTAGTGTTACAGGCTCCAGATCCACAGATCCACAGGTTACAGTAGTAAACTCACAGACACAGCAGCTGTGGAGAGAGTTCAACACTAGTGTTACAGGCTCCAGATCCACTGATCCACAGGTTACAGTAGTAAACTCACACACAGCAGCTGTGGAGAGAGTTCAACACTAGTGTTACAGGCTCCAGATCCACAGATCCACAGGTTACAGTAGTAAACTCACACACAGCAGCTGTGGAGAGAGTTCAGCACTAGTGTTACAGGCTCCAGATCCACAGGTTACAGTAGTAAACTCAGACACAGCAGCTGTGGAGAGAGTTCAGCACTAGTGTTACAGGCTCCAGATCCACTGATCCACAGGTTACAGTAGTAAACTCACAGACACAGCAGCTGTGGAGAGAGTTCAACACTAGTGTTACAGGCTCCAGATCCACTGATCCACAGGTTACAGTAGTAAACTCACACACACAGCAGCTGTGGAGAGAGTTCAACACTAGTGTTACAGGCTCCAGATCCACTGATCGACAGGTTACAGTAGTAAACTCACAGACACAGCAGCTGTGGAGAGAGTTCAGCACTAGTGTTACAGGCTCCAGATCCACTGATCCACAGGTTACAGTAGTAAACTCACAGACACAGCAGCTGTGGAGAGAGTTCAGCACTAGTGTTACAGGCTCCAGATCCACTGATCCACAGGTTACAGTAGTAAACTCAGACACACAGCAGCTGTGGAGAGAGTTCAACACTAGTGTTACAGGCTCCAGATCCACAGGTTACAGTAGTAAACTCACACACACAGCAGCTGTGGAGAGAGTTCAACACTAGTGTTACAGGCTCCAGATCCACTGATCGACAGGTTACAGTAGTAAACTCACACACAGCAGCTGTGGAGAGAGTTCAGCACTAGTGTTACAGGCTCCAGATCCACTGATCCACAGGTTACAGTAGTAAACTCACAGACACAGCAGCTGTGGAGAGAGTTCAGCACTAGTGTTACAGGCTCCAGATCCACTGATCCACAGGTTACAGTAGTAAACTCAGACACACAGCAGCTGTGGAGAGAGTTCAACACTAGTGTTACAGGCTCCAGATCCACAGGTTACAGTAGTAAACTCACACACACAGCAGCTGTGGAGAGAGTTCAACACTAGTGTTACAGGCTCCAGATCCACTGATCCACAGGTTACAGTAGTAAACTCACACACACAGCAGCTGTGGAGAGAGTTCAACACTAGTGTTACAGGCTCCAGATCCACTGATCCACAGGTTACAGTAGTAAACTCAGACACACAGCAGCTGTGGAGAGAGTTCAACACTAGTGTTACAGGCTCCAGATCCACAGGTTACAGTAGTAAACTCACACACACAGCAGCTGTGGAGAGAGTTCAACACTAGTGTTACAGGCTCCAGATCCACTGATCCACAGGTTACAGTAGTAAACTCACACACAGCAGCTGTGGAGAGAGTTCAGCACTAGTGTTACAGGCTCCAGATCCACTGATCCACAGGTTACAGTAGTAAACTCACAGACACACAGCAGCTGTGGAGAGAGTTCAACACTAGTGTTACAGGCTCCAGATCCACTGATCCACAGGTTACAGTAGTAAACTCACACACACAGCAGCTGTGGAGAGAGTTCAACACTAGTGTTACAGGCTCCAGATCCACTGATCCACAGGTTACAGTAGTAAACTCACAGACACACAGCAGCTGTGGAGAGAGTTCAACACTAGTGTTACAGGCTCCAGATCCACAGGTTACAGTAGTAAACTCACACACACAGCAGCTGTGGAGAGAGTTCAACACTAGTGTTACAGGCTCCAGATCCACTGATCCACAGGTTACAGTAGTAAACTCACACACAGCAGCTGTGGAGAGAGTTCAACACTAGTGTTACAGGCTCCAGATCCACAGATCCACAGGTTAGAGTAGTAAACTCACAGACACAGCAGCTGTGGAGAGAGTTCAACACTAGTGTTACAGGCTCCAGATCCACTGATCCACAGGTTACAGTAGTAAACTCACACACAGCAGCTGTGGAGAGAGTTCAACACTAGTGTTACAGGCTCCAGATCCACTGATCCACAGGTTACAGTAGTAAACTCACACACACAGCAGCTGTGGAGAGAGTTCAACACTAGTGTTACAGGCTCCAGATCCACTGATCCACAGGTTACAGTAGTAAACTCACAGACACAGCAGCTGTGGAGAGAGTTCAGCACTAGTGTTACAGGCTCCAGATCCACTGATCCACAGGTTACAGTAGTAAACTCACACACAGCAGCTGTGGAGAGAGTTCAACACTAGTGTTACAGGCTCCAGATCCACTGATCCACAGGTTACAGTAGTAAACTCACACACAGCAGCTGTGGAGAGAGTTCAACACTAGTGTTACAGGCTCCAGATCCACTGATCCACAGGTTACAGTAGTAAACTCACACACACAGCAGCTGTGGAGAGAGTTCAACACTAGTGTTACAGGCTCCAGATCCACTGATCCACAGGTTACAGTAGTAAACTCACACACAGCAGCTGTGGAGAGAGTTCAACACTAGTGTTACAGGCTCCAGATCCACTGATCCACAGGTTACAGTAGTAAACTCACACACAGCAGCTGTGGAGAGAGTTCAACACTAGTGTTACAGGCTCCAGATCCACTGATCCACAGGTTACAGTAGTAAACTCACACACACAGCAGCTGTGGAGAGAGTTCAACACTAGTGTTACAGGCTCCAGATCCACTGATCCACAGGTTACAGTAGTAAACTCACAGACACAGCAGCTGTGGAGAGAGTTCAGCACTAGTGTTACAGGCTCCAGATCCACTGATCCACAGGTTACAGTAGTAAACTCACACACAGCAGCTGTGGAGAGAGTTCAACACTAGTGTTACAGGCTCCAGATCCACTGATCCACAGGTTACAGTAGTAAACTCACACACAGCAGCTGTGGAGAGAGTTCAACACTAGTGTTACAGGCTCCAGATCCACTGATCCACAGGTTACAGTAGTAAACTCACACACAGCAGCTGTGGAGAGAGTTCAACACTAGTGTTACAGGCTCCAGATCCACTGATCCACAGGTTACAGTAGTAAACTCACACACAGCAGCTGTGGAGAGAGTTCAACACTAGTGTTACAGGCTCCAGATCCACTGATCCACAGGTTACAGTAGTAAACTCACACACACAGCAGCTGTGGAGAGAGTTCAACACTAGTGTTACAGGCTCCAGATCCACTGATCCACAGGTTACAGTAGTAAACTCACAGACACAGCAGCTGTGGAGAGAGTTCAGCACTAGTGTTACAGGCTCCAGATCCACTGATCCACAGGTTACAGTAGTAAACTCACACACAGCAGCTGTGGAGAGAGTTCAACACTAGTGTTACAGGCTCCAGATCCACTGATCCACAGGTTACAGTAGTAAACTCACACACAGCAGCTGTGGAGAGAGTTCAACACTAGTGTTACAGGCTCCAGATCCACTGATCCACAGGTTACAGTAGTAAACTCACACACAGCAGCTGTGGAGAGAGTTCAACACTAGTGTTACAGGCTCCAGATCCACTGATCCACAGGTTACAGTAGTAAACTCACAGACACAGCAGCTGTGGAGAGAGTTCAGCACTAGTGTTACAGGCTCCAGATCCACTGATCCACAGGTTACAGTAGTAAACTCACACACAGCAGCTGTGGAGAGAGTTCAACACTAGTGTTACAGGCTCCAGATCCACTGATCCACAGGTTACAGTAGTAAACTCACACACACAGCAGCTGTGGAGAGAGTTCAACACTAGTGTTACAGGCTCCAGATCCACAGATCCACAGGTTACAGTAGTAAACTCACACACACAGCAGCTGTGGAGAGAGTTCAGCACTAGTGTTACAGGCTCCAGATCCACTGATCCACAGGTTACAGTAGTAAACTCAGACACACAGCAGCTGTGGAGAGAGTTCAGCACTAGTGTTACAGGCTCCAGATCCACTGATCCACAGGTTACAGTAGTAAACTCACAGACACAGCAGCTGTGGAGAGAGTTCAACACTAGTGTTACAGGCTCCAGATCCACTGATCCACAGGTTACAGTAGTAAACTCACACACACAGCAGCTGTGGAGAGAGTTCAACACTAGTGTTACAGGCTCCAGATCCACTGATCCACAGGTTACAGTAGTAAACTCACACACAGCAGCTGTGGAGAGAGTTCAACACTAGTGTTACAGGCTCCAGATCCACTGATCCACAGGTTACAGTAGTAAACTCACACACAGCAGCTGTGGAGAGAGTTCAACACTAGTGTTACAGGCTCCAGATCCACTGATCCACAGGTTACAGTAGTAAACTCACAGCCACACAGCAGCTGTGGAGAGAGTTCAACACTAGTGTTACAGGCTCCAGATCCACTGATCCACAGGTTACAGTAGTAAACTCACAGACACAGCAGCTGTGGAGAGAGTTCAGCACTAGTGTTACAGGCTCCAGATCCACTGATCCACAGGTTACAGTAGTAAACTCACACACACAGCAGCTGTGGAGAGAGTTCAACACTAGTGTTACAGGCTCCAGATCCACTGATCCACAGGTTACAGTAGTAAACTCACAGACACAGCAGCTGTGGAGAGAGTTCAACACTAGTGTTACAGGCTCCAGATCCACTGATCCACAGGTTACAGTAGTAAACTCACAGCCACACAGCAGCTGTGGAGAGAGTTCAACACTAGTGTTACAGGCTCCAGATCCACTGATCCACAGGTTACAGTAGTAAACTCACACACACAGCAGCTGTGGAGAGAGTTCAGCACTAGTGTTACAGGCTCCAGATCCACTGATCCACAGGTTACAGTAGTAAACTCACACACACAGCAGCTGTGGAGAGAGTTCAGCACTAGTGTTACAGGCTCCAGATCCACTGATCCACAGGTTACAGTAGTAAACTCACACACACAGCAGCTGTGGAGAGAGTTCAACACTAGTGTTACAGGCTCCAGATCCACTGATCCACAGGTTACAGTAGTAAACTCACACACACAGCAGCTGTGGAGAGAGTTCAGCACTAGTGTTACAGGCTGCAGATCCACAGATCCACAGGTTACAGTAGTAAACTCACACACAGCAGCTGTGGAGAGAGTTCAACACTAGTGTTACAGGCTCCAGATCCACTGATCCACAGGTTACAGTAGTAAACTCAGACACAGCAGCTGTGGAGAGAGTTCAG